>NC_090449.1:575491323-575507885 GCF_031143425.1 Pleurodeles waltl | reverse complement strand
GGCCGTAATGCAAGGCTGGCGTAAGAAAACATTTTCTTACCCAAGCTATCCAGCCTCTTGGATTCCCTGTCTGGGGGTGCGGCAGGGAATGCACCATAGGAAGTAGAAGCTTGGACCACCAAGCTCTCCAGGGTAGGGTGTTGGGTGAGGAAGCTTGGGTGCCCTAGGGTGGGGCAGTGTCGGCAGGTAATTGTCTTATTCACAGGAGCCCCTATGCTGGGCGTGGACCTTGAGGACTTATTTAAAATGGAGCAGGGACTCAGAGGAGGAAGCTCCCAGTTGCAGCACCTCAGTTAAGATGCTACTCTGGCTCTCAGAAAGCTGGGGAAGTGTGGAGTCAGCCCTGGCGTTGGCTCCAAAGAACCATGCCTCGAATGCCGATGTTCGTTTGCCACATTGGCCGACGGACAAGGAAAAGTCGAAGCGTGCTTCAACTTCTTGTGTTTTTTTTGTGCATCTTACCTTAAAGTCCCTACGACTTTGAATGGGACAAAGCGGATTTGGGACTCCTGGAACAATCCGGGGACCTTTATCTCAACCGGGAGCAAGACAGATTTGGAGTCACCTGCCAGGCCCAGGGATGTGGAATTCCTATAGCCCGACACCCGGGACATATTGTTTGAGGTCAAGGGCAACAAGTTTCCATGTTAATTTTGTCCTTGGGACAAGTAGGCCCAACACCCTGCAGCACAAACCCTTTGGCTTCCAGCTTACATAAAGGGGAACTGTCTGCAGTTGAGTTAATGTGTGTCCATATGTCAAACTTGTATTTATGGTTCATTAATGAAAAGCCTTTATTATTAGGGTGAATGCTGTAAAACATTTTAAGGTCACACTGTACTACTGACAGTGGTTACAGTAAAAAAAAAAAAAAAAAGTGAACACGAGTTTGAAATGTTTAACAATATGATGCTAAGTATAATGCTCCCAAAATGCTCTCTGATTAGATGCAAACGTTTGCAGAAGCTTCTAAGACAGAGTAGCATTTTTTTGCTTTCAAAATAAAATGTTCAGAAAAAATGGCAAGTAGAAAAAACATTTTGCTACTATTAAATTTTAGGTGCTATTTCTTTGAAGCGCTGTTTAGTAAAATGTGTTGATGCATGCTAGTATTTCCAAAAAGATATTCCTAATGGAAAATCAGTGTGACCATTTTCAACAAGATTAGGGAAAGCATGAAAATAAACAAGCACTGGCAAAGCCAACCGATCTAACATTTGTTGCAAGTCCTTTGGTTTTGTCAATGTGTGTCTTGTTTTGACATGGCTTTTGTAACACTTTATTGATGTGGGAGCTGCCAGGCCCTCACCACTGTAACAAACACTGGCAAAAAGCAAAAAAAAGTTTTTGGGGTCTCAAAAAGCACACATTGCCACCAGTAGCGTAACAAAGGCCCTGCAGTGCGGGGGACCCCTCCAGGGGGCCCCCACAGCATCTGCCCAGCGTGAACTTGGAGGGGAGGGGGCCCTCCATGTTCTTTGCAGGGGGACCCCCTACAGTTTTGTTACACCACTGATTGCCAGAGTAGTTCCTGGCACTGAACAAAACTACTGTGTGTGTTAATATGCTTCTTGTGGAAGAGCAGAATGAGTTCACTCACAGTAAAGCCAGCCGATAGATAGCGAGCAAAACAGAAGTCTAATAAAAACAAAATGTCTTTGTTAGCACCAGACCTAACCTAATTAGGGACCCAATGCTTAACCCCAAGCTGGTCTCATCCTCGGCTACAGTGCTCCTGTGCCGAGGATGAGAAAAGCTTGTCCTGCACCCGACCCACGGGGGGAGCGCTAGCGCTCCATCAGTTGGTCACCCCCACTCAGGGATGGCAGCCAACCCTCCCCCCCACCCCCCCAAACACCCCCTGTCCACCAGCGATCTGACGATGTCCGCATGTGCGGAGGGAGTGGGGGGGCAGGGAGGACAGACACTGGGAAGGAAAGTTTTTTCCCTTTCCCCATGCCTGTTTTGAATGGATTCCTGCTCGCAATCGTGGAAGCAGGAATCCACCCACTAGATACCAGGGATGGTTTTTTTGTTGATTTAGGGGAGCAACCCCTTAGGCAAGGGTCGCTCCTCTGTTGGATCTGTGTTTCGGACCCCCATTCTCGCCCCCCCCCCCCTCCCAATGGGCTAGATCAGTCGTTTTTTCCACCGATCTGCCCTTGGGTGGAGTGGGGGGTTGGGGCGAAACCCACTAGGCACCAGGGATTTAGGAAATGTTATTTTAAGGGCAGTGACCCCTAGGGCAAGGGTCGCTGGTCTGCGGGCAATATATTTTTCTATGTTTCAGATGACCTGACACACACAGACCCAAACCCCACCTCCCCACCCGCGTAGATCGGCCATTTTTTTGCGCTGAGATGGCCACGTTGGGGGCAGCAGGGATCTATGTGTGTGTGCTTTTAGTTTGTTGGGGGCGGCCTATTGGGCAAAGGTCGCTCTCTAGAAGGGGCACATAACTCTTGGCCATTTCGGTCTATTATTTTTAGGCCCATCTGCCTCCAAGGGGAGCAGGAGCCACAAAGAAGCCAGGGTTTTTTCCTTTTGTTTTTTTTGTGTGGGGGGAGGCCTCATGGGCAAGGGTCGTCCATCCAAAGAGGGCACATGACTGTTGACCATTTTTGGCCCCCGGTTGGGGGCAGATCAGCCTAGTTTTTTTAGGTCCATCTGGCCCCAAAGGAGGCAGAAAACACTAGACACCAGGGAAAATTTCTAAATGTTTGGAGGTGGGGTGTTTGTGAACTTGTCAAGTATTTGCATTTGTGGTTATAAAGGTTTATTTCTGCCTTTTGTTCTAGTTCAACGCTTTTGCTTCCTTTGCTGTTACTCCTTGTGATTTTGGCAGTGGTTGACCTGCAATTCACGTAGTTGCATGTTTTGGGAAGAAAAAACAATTTACTCCAAATGAGTATTGTTGCCATGCATGAATGATATTTTTGTAAATGGTGTATTAAATGGCGGATGGTGTGTGAAATTGTCCTTAGATTTGTGCACGATATTTGTGTTATGTGTAATTTTCTTTTTCTTTTTTAGTGGGATATCATTGGTGATTGCTGTGTCTGTGCAGAGTAGTTGCTGGTGAGTCTAGCTTTTTCAGGTAAGTGAGTGGTATAATTTTTGAGTACATTACTCTTTGTTATAAAGCCACACTTTATTACTTATTTTACACAGTGCTGGTTGTTGTTGGCGCATTTAAGTTACTTTCCTTAGAAAGGATCATGGCTAGCCGCAGGGTGACCGCTCAGCAGGTTGTTTGTATGCTTTTTGAGTTCGTCTTCTGACCATGATTATTAGACTGACTCTGCATCTGTGGCAGAGGAGGAAGTGCAAGATTCTGGCAGTGAATTTTCTCTCTGAGAGGAATCATCTGATGAGGAAACCACTCATTGTGGATGAAGTGTCTGTTTTAGAAGAAGACGCTGATGTGCCAATAATGCAGCAGCCTGGGGCTGAAAGGCTTCCCATTGGAAGACCTAAACTCTGTTGCCCCAGCTATGGAGCAACCAGAGTTGCCTGCCTTTACTGGTCTCCCGTGGTGTAGCGTGATTACCGAAAACTTTTTCTTTCAGTTGTTTATGGGCAATTTATTTTTTGGAAGAGATTGTTGAGCAGTCTAATTTGTATGATGAGCAGTATTTGAGGGACAACAGTGCCAGACTTAGGACACACTCTACAGCTACCCAGTGGATTCCCACAAATCGGAAAGAGTTGAAAACGTTTTTGGGTTTAACTTTTTTGATGGGACTGATAAGGAAGCAGTCACTGTCTTCATATTGGTCTACTAGTCCCTTGATGTCAATGGCTATATTTCCTGCAACCATGAGTGGTAATCGGTATTTGCTTCTTCTTCGGATGCTGCATTTTGTTGATAATGCTTTAGCCTTGTCACAAGATCACCCCGATTCTGACTGTCTTTTTAAGATTAAGCCCGTCCTTGATCATTTCGGAGATCCGTTTTCAGAGGTCTATGTTCCAGGAAAAGAAATAGCTGTGGACGAGCCTTTGGTCCTGTTCAAAGTCTGTCTGGTTTTTAGGCAGTACATTCCTAGCAAGAGGGCACAGAATGGAATTAAGATGTATATGCTGCCTGAAAGTAGTACAGGATATGTTTATAATTTCCGGGTCTACACTGGTAGGGATTCCAGTATTGACCCCCTGGTTGTCTGCCCACTTTTGGAGTTAGTGAGAAAACTGTGTGGGAACTTGGTAGAAGAATGATTAACATGTGTACCTAGATATCTTCTACACTGGAGTGCAATTTTTCAGGGAATTGTTCAGAGTGGACAATGTTGCTTGTGGCACAATCCGCTCTAACCTTTTACGGCTTTCCAAGGGAGATTGTGTGTAAAAAACTTGAGGGGACAGTGCAGTGCATTGCGTAATGATGAGCTGTGAAATTTGCAGACAGGAGGGATGTCTATGTGCTGACTACCATCCATGTTGAGCATACCTCCCCTGTGACTGTTTGGGGTCAGGCTGCTGAAGTGCGCAATCCTGTGTGCATTTTAGACCACAATAAGGACATGGGTGGTATAGATAGAGTAGATCAGAGGTTGGAACCTTACACTGATGTTTGTATGTCTTACGTTTGGTATAAAAAGTTGGCTATACATCTCTTCTATTTAGGAACTTTTAATGCTTTTATTGTGTTCAAGGATTGTTCCCCCGAGTCAAAGATAAAATTTGTTACATTTCAGGAGTCTGTGATAGAGAGCCTTGTTATGGTGGAACAGGCAAGAGTTCTTAGAGTAGCAGTGGTGGAAGGTTGGCTAGACTGAAAGATCGCCACTTTCCTGATCACATTCCTCCCTCTCCCAAAAAAGACTTTCCCACTAAGAAATGTAGAGTCTGTGCCTGAAGAGTTATCCGGAGGGAGACTCGTATGTACTGCCCCGATTGTCCTTCTAAGCCTGGGCTTTATGTGCCCGGCTGTTTCAGAAGTTACCACACCCAAAAGAATTATTGGGAACTACCGTGATGGTAAGCTGCCTGATCTATATGGTTTTATATTTTTTGTTCAGTTTCACGGTTGGCATTACTGTCATGTATTTAGTTATGGATTTTTGTTTGTAGTTTTGCACTTATATTAAGTTAGTGTTTTCTTTTTTGTTTAAAAAAAAAAAAATGTGATGGCAGTGTGCATTGAGTGGCGCTTGGCTGGCGGTGTGCGTGGAGTGGCGCTTGGCTGGCGGTGTGCGTGGAGTGGCGCTTGGCTAGCGGTGTAAAGAGTTACTTGCTGTTGGCCACTACAACACATTGCTGGCCAAATACCATTCCGGAGACTCCGTCAGCTGGTGTGATTGCTGTGATAGGCATGTGGGCGTATGAAAGTGATGGTCCCTTGAATGGTGCCGTCTGTTGACATGAGTGTTGTAATGTGCTGGGCCCCCGGCTGACAGTTTGAATGGTCTTGTTCATGTCACGTATAACAGTTGAGTGAATGGACTGTAAAGCGGTTGGTGCCTTGACGCGGCATTATAGCTCACACGCTGAGTCATTGGTTCAGTGTTTTGGCCTTTCAATTATTAACAGTACATTTCATTTTTGTGAAATCTCTTGTTAACAAAATTTTATCTACTGAACCATCACTCATCCTTGTGACAAATCCAACCAGTATGTGTGGTAAAATAAAAAATGAAAAAAACCTTCTCCACTGTAATCAGGCGTCAAAGCACACCCGTGACATGCTAGGTGTCTTTTTAACAAAATGTAAGGACGTTTCTTCTCACAATTTGAGTGTTTGGAACTTTGCAGTATTAAGAGTTTTGGTAGTGTGCTTGCTTCTCCTCTAGGGAATAAGTACCAACTATAGATTAGTTCAAAAACTAGACACCCGGCGGGGTACAGGGCACACATTTCCTACCACCCAGTGTTCCCTGTTGCGGGCACTAGGCCTACCCACACAAGTGAGGTACCATTGTTTATCGGGAGACTTGGGGGAATGCTGGGTGGAAGGAAGTTTGTGGCTCCCCTCAGATTTCAGAACTTTTCATCACTGAAATGTGAGGAAAAAGTATTTTTTTTGCCAAATGTTGAGGTTTGCAAAGGATTCTCGGTAACAGAACCTGGTGAGAGCCCCACAAGTCACCCCATCCTGGATTCCCCTAGGTATCTAGTTTTTTAAAATGGACAGGTTTGCTAGGTTTCCCTAGGTGCCGGCTGAGCTAGACGCCAAAATCCACAGCTAGGCACTTTCCAAAAAACACATCAGATTTCAATGTAAAAATGTGATGTGTCCATGTTGTGTTTTGGGGCACTAGCCCTACCCACACAAGAGAGGTACCATTTTGATCGGAGACTTGGGGTGGGGGCACAGAATAGAAGAACAACTGTTATAGCCCCTCGTCTTTCTCTACACTTTTTCCTTCCAAATGTAAGACAGTGTGTGAGAAAGAAGTCTATTTGAGAAATGCTCTGTAATTCACATGCTAGTATGGGCACCCTGGAAATCAGAGATGTGCAAATAGCCACTGCTTCTCAACACCATACCTTGTGCCCATTTTGGAAATACAAAGGTTTCCTTGATACCTATTTTTCACTATTTATATTTTATAAAAATGAATTGCTGTATACCCAGTGCAATGAAAACCCACTGCAAGGTGCAGCTCATTTACTGGCTCTTGGTACCTATGGTTCTTGATGAACCTACAAGCCCTATATATCCCCGCAACAAGAAGAGTCCTGCAGACGTATCAGTATGTTGCTTTCAAAAATCTGCCATGGCTGGAAAGAGTTACAGAAGAAAACGTGGAGAGAAGTGGCTGTTTTTTTTCCAACTCAATTTCATTATTTCTGCTGTTACTTTCTGTAGAAAAACCTTGAAGGATCTACAAAAATGACCCCTTGCTGAATTCAGAATTTTGAATACTTTTTGGAAATGTTTAGCTGCCCGGGATCCACCCTCGGTTTCACATCCATTTCTGTCACTAACTGGAAGGAGGCTGAAAGCACAGAAAATAGTAAAAATGGGGTATGTCCCAGTAAAAAGCCAAAATCGAGTTGAAAAATTCAATTTTCTGATTTAAGTCTACCTGTTCCTGAAAGCTGTGAAGATGGTGATGTTAGCACAGCAAACAAACCCTTTGTTGATGCCATTTTCACGGTTAAAAAAAACATTTGCTTTCTTCTGCAGCACTTTTTCCCCATTCCCCCCCCCCCCTTCAAAAAACAACCACATTAAGCTGTATTTTTGCTAATTTCTTGGTCTCCTCCAGAGGAACCCACAAACTCTGGGTACCTTTAAAATCCCTATGATGTTGCAAAAAAAGAACGGAGATTTTGCATGGGTAGCTTATGTGGACACAAAGTTATGAGGGCCTAAGCGCGAACTACCACAAAAAGCCAAAAAAGGCTTGGCGCAGGAGGAGTCAAAGGCCTGGCAGCAAAGGGGTTAAACGAAGTCACAAAAGTGCACCCATGGTATACGTCTTTAAATTAGTGGCTTTCATGAATTCACAATAACGTACAGAAGTAGACCAGTAAATCGTACTCCTGGAACATAATTGAGCATGAGCAAACATGCATGTCTGGATTTACTCATGTGGAAATCTATTGAGCATTTACAAGTTAACTTTCCCTCCAACCTCGTTTTTTCCCAACCCAGGAAGAACTTCTAATTCTGCCATTGTCAGGAGTAAATTTCCAACCTTTCTCATTATGAGAAAAGATTAGAGAAGATCTGTTGAAAATCCTTAAAACATGCAAGTTAATAGGTATGCAGACTCAAAGGCATTCATGCTCTGGAATCATTGCTTACTGCTTCCTCCAGCTGCAGTATGTAGATCTGCAGGAAAGGTAGCAAAATAAGGAAATTGTTATAGTAGGGATTGAAATTGCAAGTATTCAAGCCCTACTATCGTACTATCCCTGGCATAACCAGAGAGGCCATCATCAGAGCACTTATATAATGAGATTGCTGCCATAATTTGTCACCACACTACTTGGCATCAAAGGGACAAGCAGTTTTTTATTTTTATTTTACAGGACAAGTAGATTTGAGAAGCAACCTGTCCCATGGACAAGTAGATATTTTATTAAATTCCACACCCATGGAGGCCGCTAGCAGCTTCAGGGACCGCTCCCTCAAAGCTTTTGGCACCATGACCCGGTAGTCGGAGCATGACTTGGAGTCATGGTCGCAACTCCAGACACCATAGACACATGATGTGTGGGTCCATCATTGACATGGCATGGCATGGTGATAGGTGTCACAGGGTTTAAAACCTGTTTTCCTCTATGACATTCACACACGCAAGGAGGATAACCTCAAACAACTTTGACAAAAAGTCACAAAAAGGCCTGCCAAAATCTGACCCAGTGCTAGCTCTTCTCTCAGATCTGCGCTGGCTGGCACGGAAAGAAAAGAACGGATGTAAGAGCGTCGAGATGGCACCTATATAGGTTAAGTGGACATCAATTCTGGCGCGCGTGATTCTGAAAATGTTGCACAGAACCGACTGACACCACTTACTGGCACGCAGGGGGCACTCTGGAAAAATCTTCCAGATCCAGTCTGACACCTGGGGAGAATTCAACGGTAAGGAATCTGCAGCTAGAAGTCTCTAAGATACTAATGCTTTTGAATCTCATTTTGCTAAAGGAGCCATCGCATCAAAGGATTTTTGGGCTGGTGTTGGAATTGAGGACATTCTCAGATTGGGGGACTGGTCAAATGAAAATACTTTTAAAACCTTTTATTGCAAACCAATTCTTCATATGGCAAGCACTGTTGTGTCTAAGTTCTGAACAAGCATAAGCGGAGCCTCCGGTCTTGCATTTATCACGACTCCATTGTGTGCCCTATGTGGGGTGAGTTTTACTCACCAGGCTCATGTCACCTTTCCCTTGTGATGCCTCCCTGCCCAAGTCATGCTTCCCTTGTGGCTCCTTCCAGTCTTGAGCACTCCATGATTCACCTTCCAGGAAGCCTGAACCACTGACTCCCCTGCTCTGTTGCTATGCAAGTTTGGTCCATTTTAGACCTGCAGATATATTACATGTCTGTTTAGGATTGTTCCGCTTACACTGTGATCTCATCATGCACTTTGGGTTCCGGTGTACTTGTTTTTTGTTGCCACTTACCATTTGCACCTGCCACCTGCAAGGCCTCATCTCCATTGTATGTAACACGTGATCTGCCCCAGGTTCTTTGGAATTCTCCATGCTTCCATGTGGGACACCTGCCTTTCTGGAACATTCTTTGCTTCCAGCAAAAGTACCCGCTCTGAACCTGCATCGCCGCTTGGCCTCATCCCCGTCCTGTACAAGCACACTCCCTGCACTCACTTCCTGAGTCGCCCAGAACTTCCAGCGCTCTAGTCTTCCAAGCCTTCCTGATGACCTTGTGATCCTGGAGTCTGCAACGCTTCCATTGTCTTCCTTGATGAGCTAAGATTCAGCCTCCTCTTGAGCATCTTGCACCAATCCTCTTGCCATCTCCGGATGTAAGAAAGCGCAAGACCAGGCTAAGTACTTTCCATCAGGTTAGTGCACACTAATTCTTTTATATTTTTAAGCAGGCCTGACTATCAGTCTCTTCAAGACTTTAGGCTTGTCTCCAGTTTCTCCTATGTAACTTTTCTCCAGCCTCCATGCTTGTTCTAACTCTGACCCTGCTTCCAATCTTGGCGCTTGAACTGTTTTTGCTCATCAACTTAATTCTGGGTTTCTCTGTTGAGCAGTAGTGCCAAGAAAAATGTTCTTTTAAAGTGACTGATATCGGTATGAACCTCGCAAACCCCAACCTATGTTCTGACTGTAACCTTGGGAGTGTCAGTAAACCCAATCTATGTACCAAGTGTAACCTTGGGAGTGTCAGCAACTCTGATCTATGTTCCGAGTTTACCCCAGTAGTGTGAAAGGCTCCAATCAGTATTTCAAGTTCATCCTTGAGAGTCTGAGATTCTTATCTAAGAACTTGGTTATTTCTGCTCTCGTGTGATTTTTAAGTAATCTATAAGTGTTGGATAATGAAGCAATGCATTGTTTATTATGTAGAGGCTTGCCAGTGCATTGACAGTAATTGCCTCTTCTTTTTGTTCCCAGTGCACTGCCCCTTCACAAAACCAGAGGTGGTGGCCCTGTAAATGTCCACCTTCGCATACCAGGAAGGTCTCAGGAGAGGCACATCCTGTTAAGCAGTGTGGTACCGATGCCGAGAAGATCCTGTACTGCAAGTTTTTTTTCTTATTCTGTCCCTTTCCCCGTCGGGATGGTGTGGGATCTAGGAGTTCCATCCCTGTATCTTGCATCATCCCAAGAGGGTTTGGAGGTCAAGCATCCGCTCCAGTGTGGTCTCCCATGCTGGGACCAGGTGAGTGTGCAGCAGTAACAAAATGGAGATTTCCCTAACTATAGTGAAGGGAAGTGTACCTTATATTAAGGACACAGAGGAAAGTATTATCCCACTGCATTTGTTTTAACCCTCCTGTTTAGTTTATGTAGTGCCAACTCCCACAACATCCTCCTCCACCTAAGAAGCTTTCAAGATCATCTGCTAGTTCGATGGATGGTACTGGACACCCAATTATCCAGACATGTTCTGAAAGGAACCCCTTGGATTCGCAACTTTCCTTGGATTTTTGGCAACCATGTATCCTCACAACTGTGAACTGGGCTACTGGCTTCTTCAATTTTCGTTTGGCATTTCCTATTTTGATGACTATATATCCTATGTTGCAATCTCAATGTTTGGGCTCTCGCAAGAAAAGAAGGCTTGTTACTCTCAGACTAGATAATTATTGGGTTACATGTCATTTGACTGGTTATTGTGATGTCATGTTTTTTTCTTTTACCTAGTGTTTCTGGATAATGCAGTTCTTATGCTGTTGGCTGCTATTGGAATTAAAGCAAGAAAAGAATGCATAATACTTGCCTTTGTGTTTTAAATAAAATCCAGACTTCCTTTCACTAAAGCTAGGCAAATCTCTCCAAGGTCAACTAGGATAATTCGGTGGAGCTTCCCATAAATTGCACACCGTATATGGTAGGGGAGGCAGCTCATGCCCCCCGATGTGGGCCTCTGCCTTTAAATACCTCAGGGTACATGTCACTCTGGACCAAATCCACTGCTGGTACCTTCATTTCTAACCATCACTACATCAGCTTTGCTCCCAACTCGATGTCCAGGATAATGGGCTGTAGGGCACTCTTCAAAAGGATTGCTCTGCCCAAATGGTTGTACTTTCACCAGAATAACCACCAAGCCCTTCCTGGGACTATCCTGCCACAACCTACCCTAACCAACTATATATGGGGTGGAGGGACCACTAGAGTGGTATTTAACAAATGCATGCAAACACCATAGGACCGGCAGACGTTCGGTGATACTACTACATCTCACAATTATTGCCTATGAATGACTGGATGTGCACAGATAGAGCACTCTGCCATCAGATGGATGTGACCTGGGTAAGCTACCAGTGCTACTTACATAATTATACAGCCACCAGGCCTCCAAGGACCTGCCCAAGGTCACCAGAGTCACAACTGACTGCTGGTACGGAGCAGTACAGGACGTGAAAAGGCACCATAGGCTCACAAAGCTCCTTTAGCATGAGACCTGGCCACTGGAGGTTTAGCAGTTAAGCAGGCTTGCTGGGTGGGAAACTATAGGAATCTCTCCCTTAGGAGATGTTTGGGAGATGAGACACAATAAATCCTATACACAACTGCAAAAAGAATCTGTGCTTCATAAGACAGTTTTTTCGATAACCTTAGATCCAACATGCTCCAGAGAAATCCTCTAGTCGTCTCCAGGACATCCTGGACTTTAATGCGCTAGAATCTAAACTGCTGATGGAACAGCGAAGGGGTGGAATTATTTCTTCAATCTACAGGGAACTCAGTCAATATGCCAGACCTGATGCAGACACTTAGGGAGAGCTGGGAGAGTGATCTAGGCCATTTTGGGAGAAGGACTGGGTTAAGGCGAAAAGGGCCACAAAGGAACTAGTGATACCGGCAAGGTCTGGTCTCATTCAATATAAATATTTCCATAGTATATACTACACACCAACATACCTGAATAAAATAGGGAGAAGCCCCACGTCAGCCTGCACCAGATGCGAAGAAGGCAAGGGTACTTTTCTGCATGGTATGGGACTGCCCAGGGATCTCTAGATACTGGCAAAGGACACACGCATGACTGGTCAAAATTTTTAGTATACCTCTTGAGGTTGACCCCTACATTGCTTTACTGGGGATAATATCGGGCTGGGAAGAAACTGGTCGTAAAACAATAACACTAGAAATGAGAACTAAAGAGTCACAACAAAACCACCTGGTTTAAGCAGAAGCCACGGGCAACAGCAGCTATGCGTCAAAGAACATTACTACCTCAAAATCAGAAGCAGGGAACAAAGAGGACCATCCAAAGAGACACTATGTTTACCAATGGGAATTTTATTAAAAGGGCAGAGCAGAACATTTCACAAAGGACACTTCGGAAAGAACAAACTGAGATATAGCATCATAAGCTGGTGCAAGCTGGCAGGATCTATGACACACTCCTACCAAATCAGGGCACTATCCCCCAGAACAACAGGAACAAGATTGATAGGAATGCTGCAGCAAATACCAGAGGAACCCTTCTCCATAACAAACATGGCTCCATAAGAACAAGAACTATAGTGGTGCAAATGGAAAGGTGAAGCCAAGTAGAAAAGGTCCCCGAGATGTATCGAGAAAATCCAAAGGCAAAGTGGACCTTACAGCTCCAAGAACACAGAAAGGCAATAAAAAACAGCAGCATGTAGCCGAACCATAAACAATTGCCCATCTGCCTGTGCAATATCAAATGTATGCACCTCCTCAGGGCCTGCCCAGCGCCCTCATGCAAAAAGACAGGAGCCATAAACAGCAAATCCAGATTATTCCACTTAAATGGCTTGCGGAAAACCTGATGGACCAAAATGAACACTATGGCATAGAAACGCAGAGGAGCCTATGAATTTGACCACCAATTCCATTGTACCAAGGCCACAGCTGGCTAAACTGTTTAGCAGCTCCAAAAACATCATGAAACATCTCAGCAAAGTTACCACTGGCAGGGGCTGAAAGCAGCAGACCCACCCTCTGTGCCATCTCCGAAAGAGCATAGAAGTAGCTGGTCAACAGTCAAGTAGCCTTACTATGGTGAAAAATCAGAGGGAGGAAAGTTTTTTCTTCTCCTTATCATACCCTACCTGACAGATAAGTCGAAGACGAAGGTGGAGAGATGATATGAAGTCTATGAACCATGATGAATACCACACAGTCATACTCAGATTCTGGATTAGAAGACCATAATATCAAGGTCACTAAGACTTAAGCGGTAACACCGTGCAGTCCCAAATGCTGGAGCATGGGATGGTTAATCTCAAATGCACTTAAGTGCCTCACTAAACGGCAGCAAGGGCTCCAAAGAGGAAGGGAGATTCTGAAGAACTTCATTAACCAAGTTGGTCTTAACTTCTGCCATGGGTAAAACGTCCTGCAGCCTTTCTGAGAGGTTCATGCAAAGCAAAAAGGTGACCCAAAGGTAGACCTAGGGACATTAAAGATCAGTCTTAAACTTGGACTGTCAGCGACTGGTATCATGAAGGATCCAATAAAAACCTCCCTGTGATTTGAAAGTTCCTTAAAATAATATACGATCTCATACACCCTGTCTCAAGCTATAGTGGATGAAGCGGTGGAGCAGCCCCTAAAGTTCTTATAGACATCACCAGTAGTACAGCCAATACTAGAATGGGCAGGTGCGGGACTAGAGCCAGCCACAGTGCCATTATCAACAGCGATATCAAAAAAGCTGGCAAGGACTTCACAGGTAAAGTGGAGCGCAATGGGACTGTGCAGGAGCGAATCCAGTTATCGACCCAACCTATACCAAGACAAAGGTTGCCAGTGAAGGGGCATACTCAGCCAGGATGAAGCTGGCCTGTGGGTTGAAGCTGACTGCTGCTCAGGTGCCAGCAGTTGGCAGAGAGCAAATGATGGGCCCAAAAGCATGTTAATGCCCATCGGCACAGCAAAGGTACTTGGAAGAGGTCTGAGCCTTGTCAGTAGACCCTAGGTGAAAGCTGTCACCTGAACTGGCAGGACCAATCATGGTGCCTGAACAAAGCTGGGGATCGATGCTGGGATTTTGTTCTAAAAGGCAGGAGAAGAGTTTGTGTTGCAGGGCGTGGAAAAAAGTGAACTGACTTTTATGGCTCTGTGATGTCACATCCGAGAATGTGTCTGTGATCTGGGAGCCATGGCCACTGAGTCCTAAAGAAAGGAAACCCAGGAGGTTAAGAATCTCTAGGTAAAACTATCCATGAGAAATCATTTTACAAAGTGGCAAGCTTTACACTTCGACTGAAAAACTGGGTTTGGGGGGGCAGAGCAAACAAAGATGGCCACATGTCTTGTGGGCTCCTGTGCAGCTCTACTTCTGGTTCTTTTCTGAACTTGGAAGTGAGAGTTTGGCCTGTAATTGGCCTCCTTAGGAGCATAGTGAGCCTGTACTCTGAAGGGGTGACTGCAGCACTCAGAAAGCTGCCTTCCTGCCTGTCAAACCCAAGGCCATCATCACCTCTGATGTAAGGCAGCAATGGCCACGGAGGGCCTGAAGAGTTGTGCTACTCATAGCAGCGTATTACCACAAATTACTGAACGGCCCAGGGACCGGACAAGTGCTCAGGGTGGAACCAGAGACTGAATCAGAGGAAGAACCCAAAAAAACTCCCTCGGAAACTGCTGCCGCTGGGAGCTACTCAAAAGCACGATGAGGATAATAAGAACTAACATGTCCATGATCCAAGGTGGTGCACTAATAATGACAACTTTAAAAGAGATGCAAAGTGCTATGCAGTGCATAGAGGACAGGATATCTTCTACGTAAGAAATGCTGGATTCTCTCATAAGTCATGTCTTCAAGACCGAATGGGAGATGGGAAGCTAGGAGCAGGGAGTAAGTACGTTTAGAGACCAAGCTGCAGGAACACGAGACACATTCCTAGAGCAGTCACTGTCTTAAAAACAGCAAAGTGGCAACCATCTTTCTCTTAGATATGAAAGTTGAAAATGAGATATGAGCAGCAAAGATCAGGATCCTGGTGTTCCCAGCTGTAGCTGGTACAGAGAAACACCTTTAACTCTTTCCTCTATTGGAGCAGCATTGGGGTGGTACTGATGGAGATGGGGTTGTTGTTCCAGATCTGCTTTCTTTTTTTTTTCTTCTTTTTTTACTTTTGTCTTGTCTGATGGTGTCCTGGCAGCGGATGTGCAGAGATCCACCAGGGATAGCGAGCTTATCCTTTAATTAAGCAGCGCTGCTGCTCTTGATAGCTTTGTAAATGATGCTCCAGGATTTGAAGAAGGTGCAGCCCAGCAAGGAGAGCCAATGGAGATCCATCAGGATGGGGAGCGATGTGATTAATTTCTTCGGGCCATGGATAAGTCATGCTGCAGCATGTAAGATGCCTTTAAGTGGTGTCAATGTACAGTCTGGTGGGCCACACCGTAGGGCAAGCACACAAGTGCTTGAAAAGCAGTTCAGGAATCAGAGATGCTTTCTGGAAGAAACAGTTTGACTTTATTTAGAAGAGAGTTGGTACCGGGCTATCTTTGTTTTTTTGGCAATGTCTTCCTTAAAGGTCATTCTGGTGTCCATTGTGAATACAAGCAATGTGGCATTCAGTCAGTGTTGGGATTCAAAGCTCTTAAGACTCATGTCACATAGCCAGGTTTGTATTGTATCTGGTTTATTTTTTTTGGCAAACAGGAATTCTCTTTTGGGAGGGTTGAGATTCAGGTAGGTGCTGGACATCCAGGTCTTTATGACGTGCAAGCAGTGCTTGAGACATTGAATGTCCGAATCGGAGGAGAATTTGCTAAGCTGAGATACAATATGGTTTACTAAAGGTACAGAAGGGAGCAAATGCAGAACCAGTAAAACTGATTAAAGCATCTAGTTTAACTACAAAGGCTCTTCCAGGATGAAAGCTGTCAAAAGCACTACACTGGACCAACTGGGGGACGCATAAAAAGGTTGTGACCAAAATGACAGCTAAGAAAATAAGTTTCAAGTGGGTTTTTCTACAGCAACTACAAGAAAAACACCTAACACATGCAATGTGCATTAGACTGCACACTCTAAAACAAATAAGCACAGAAATTAAGGTGTACAGAGTTTAGAGTGCAACAAACTATGCAGACACAATAAAAAAAATGCCTTTCACATATACTTACCAATCAGTAACAGGTTCCAATTTGTTTGGCTCTTCTAAGATGCTTGAGACTAGTCCAAACATATCTGGTCCATTCCCAGAATATGAGAGGTTTACTGGGGTCCTGGAAGACAACCGTTTCAGACATATTTTAAATATTTTGAAGTCAAACAGACAACTGACATTGCTGAATGGAATGGGAGAATTTAACCCTTCACAGATGAGCTAATCAAGCATCAAACTAAGCAGATTCTCTCCTTCTAAACAATCTAAATTGTTCGCTGCTGGCAGCTAGTGAAAATGCGCCATCACAAATAAAATGATCAAAATCTTTGCTGCTAGGAGACATAAGAAGGTTTGCACATGCAC